>NW_027361851.1:1270000-1297500 GCF_039654945.1 Dendrobates tinctorius
TTTTTTCATGGCTCTTCATTATATACTTCTGTTAAGCACGTGGGGATTCGAGGTGCTCGCCACACTTCTAGATGCATTCCTTGATTGGTCTAGTTCCAAAATGGTGTCAATTGCGGGGGGGGGGGTGTTCACTCTTTAGGCACATAAATGGCTCTCCAAACGAGACGTGACACCAACGCATAATTCCATCAAAGTCTGTGTTCCAAAACGTCACTCCTTTTCAGAGCCCCGCCGTGAGCACAAACAGTTTACTTTCGCATATGGCAGAGCTAGAAATGAACCCGGTCTAAATGAGCGCACACACTGGAAGGGTGTTAGAAGTAAAAAATTACAGTCCTTTATTAAATATCCACAATGCGTTTCGACAGAAGCTGTCTTCCTCAGGTGGCAGTGTACAAACGTTAGACAGGGAACAAATATTTAATGGAATAGTGACCAATGAGGGGCAGTGGGCAATTAATGACATCATACATTTTAACCCCTTCACTACCAAGGGTGGTTTGCACGTTAACTACCGGGCCAATTTTTACAATTCTGACCACTGTACCTTCATGAGGTCATAACTCTGGAACGCTTTCATGGATCCCGCTGATTCTGACATTGTTTTCTCGTGACATATTGTACTTCATGTTAGTGGTAAAATTGCATTCAAATAACTTGCGTTTATTTGTGAAAAAAACGGAAATTTGGCGAAAATTTTGAAAATTTCGCAATTTTCCAACTTTGAATTTTTATGCCCTTAAATCACAGCGATACGGCACACAAAAAACTTAATACATAACATTTCCCACATGTTTACTTTACATCAGCACAATTTTGCAACCAAAATTTTTTTTTGCTAGGAAGTTATAAGGGTTAAAAATTGACCAGCGATTTCTCATTTTTGCAACACCATTTTATTTTTAGGGACCACTTCACATTTGAAGCCACTTTGAGGGGTCTATATGATAGAAAATACCCAAAAGTGACACCATTCTAAAAACTGCACCCCTCAAGGTGCTTAAAACCACATTCAAGAAGTTTATTAACCCTTTAGGTGCGTCACAGGAATTTTTTGAATATTAAAAAAAAAATGAACATTTAACTTTTTTTCACAAAAAAAATACTTCAGGTTCAATTTTCTTTATTTTACCAAGGGTAACAGGAGAAATTGGACTGCAAAAGTTATTGTGCAATTTGTCCTGAGTACGCTGATACCTGATATGTGGGGGGGAACCACTGTTTCGGCGTATGGCAGAGCTCAGAATGGAAGGAGCGCCGTTTGACTTTTTCAATGCAAAATTGGCTGGAATTCAGATCGGACGCCATGTCACGTTTGGCGAGCCCCTGATGTACCTAAACAGTGGAAACCCCCCCAAGTGACCCCATTTTGGAAACTAGACCCCCCAAGGAACTTATCTAGATATGTGGTGAGAACTTTGAACCCACAAGGGCTTCACAGAAGTTTATAACGTACAGCGGTACAATTAAAAAATCATATTTTTTCCACAAAAATGATCTTTTCACCCACAATTTTTATTTTTCCAAGGGTAACAGGACCCTAAAAGTTATTGTGCAATTTGTCCTGAGTACGCTGATACCCCATATGTGGGTGTAAATGACTATTTGAGCGCATAGCAGAGCTCGGAAGGGAAGCAGCGCCATTTGACGTTTTTGGCTAGAATTGAGATCGGACACCATGTCGCGATTGGAAAACCCCTGATGTACCAAAACAGTGGAAACCCCCCACAAATGACACCATTTTGGAATCTAGACCCCCCAAGGAACTTATCTAGATGTGTGGTGAGAACTTTGAACCCCCAAGGGCTTCACAGAAGTTTATAACGTACAGCAGTACAATTAAAAAATCATATTTTTTCCACAAAAATGATCTTTTCACCCTCAATTCTTATTTTTCCAAAAGTAACAGGACCCTAAAAGATATTGTGCAATTTATCCTGAGTACGCTGATACCCCACATGTGGGTGTAAACCACTATTTGGGCGTATGGCAGAGCTCGGAAGGGAAGCAGCGCCATTTGACGTTTTTGGCTGGAATTGAGATCGGACACCATGTCGCATTAGGAAAGCCCCTGATGTACCAAAACAGTAGAAACCCCCCACAAATGACACCATTTTGGAAACTAGACCCCCCAAGGAACTTATCTAGATGTGTGGTGAGCACTTTGAACCCCCCAGTGCTTCACTGAAGTTTATAACGTCCGGGCGTGAAAATAAAAAAATCGTATTTTTTCCACAAACATGATCTTTTAGTCCCCATTTTTTTATTTTCCCAAGGGTAACAGGAGAAATTGGACCCCAAAAGTTGTTGTCCAATTTGTCCTGAGTACGCTGATACCTCATATGTGGGAGAAAACTACTGTATGGGCACACGTCGGGGCTCGGAAGGGAAGTAGTGACGTTTTGGAATGCAGACTTTGATGGAATGGTCTGCGGGTGTCATGTTGCGTTTGGAGAGCCCCTGATGTACCTAAACAGTGGAAACCCCCCACAAGTGACCCCATTTTGGAAACTAGACCCCCTAATGAACTTATCTAGATGTGTGGTGAGCACTTTGAACCCCCCAGTGCTTCACAGAAGTTTATAACGACCGGGCGTGAAAATAAAAATATATTTTTTCAACAAACATCATCTTTTAGTCCCCATTTTTTTTATTTTCCCAAGGGTAACAGGAGAAATTGGACCCCAAAAGTTGTTGTCCAATTTGTCCTGAGTACGCTGATATCTCATATGTGGGAGAAAACTACTGTATGGGCACACGTCGGGGCTCGGAAGGGAAGTAGTGACGTTTTGGAATGCAGACTTTGATGGATTGGTATGCGGGTGTCATGTGCGTTTGGAGAGGCCCTGATGTACCTAAACTATTGAAACTCCCCACAAGTGACCCCATTTTGGAAACTAGACCCCCCACGGAGCTTATCTAGATGTGTGGAGAGCACTTTGAACCCCCAAGTGCTTCACAGAAGTTTATAACGCCTGGGCGTGAAAATAAAAAAAACATTTTTTTCCGCAAAATTATATTTTTGCCCCCAATTTTTTATTTTCCTAAGGGTAACAGGAGAAATTGGACCCCAAAAGTTGTTTTGTAATTTGTCCTGAGTAGGCTGATACCCTACATGTGGGGGTAAAACACTGTTTGGGCACATGGCAGAGCTTGGAAGGGAAGGAGCACCATTTGACTTTTTCAACGCAGAATTGGCTGGAATTGAGATCAGACGCCATGTTGCCTTTGGAGAGTACCTGATGTGCCCAAACAGTGGAAACCCCCAATTATAACTCCAACCCTAACCTCAACACACCCCTAACCCTAATCTGAGCCCTAGCCCTAACCCTATCCCTAACCCTAACCCTAGCCCTAACGCTAGCCCTAGCCCTAACCCTAGCCCTAACCCTAGCCCTAACCCTAGCCCTAACCCTACCCTAACCCTAACCCTAGCGGGAAAATGGAAATAAATACATTTTCTTTCAGTTTTATTATTTTTCCCTAACTAAGGGGGTGATAACGGGGGGTTTGATTTACGATTTATGGCGGTTTTTATGTTTGGCGGCTGTCGCACGCTAAAAGACGCTTTTTATTGTAAAAATAGTTTTTGCATCACCACATATTGTGAGCTATAATTTTTCCGTATTTTGACCCACCGAGTCATGTGAGGTCTTATTTTTTGCAGGACGAGTTGACGTTTTTATTGGTACCATTTTCGGGCACGTGACATTTTTTGATCGCTTTTTATTCCGATTTTTGGGATGCAGAATGAACAAAAACCAGCTTTTCATGAATTTCTTTTGGGGGGTGCGTTTACACCGCTCCGCGTGCGGTAAAATTGATAACGCGTTTTTATTCTTCGGGTCAGTACGGTTACAGCGATACCTCATTTAGGTCGTTTTTTTATGTTTTGTCGGTTTTTTGCAATGAAAACAATTTTATATAAAAAATAATTATTTTTGTATCGCTTTATTCTGCGAGCTATAACTTTTTTATTTTTTTGCGGATGATGCTGTATTGTGGCTCGTTTTTTGCGGGACAAGATGACGTTTTCAGCGGTACCATGCATATTTATATGCGTCTTTTTGATCGCGTGTTATTGCACTTTTTGTTCGGTGTTATGATAATAAATCATTATTTTTTGCTTCGTTTTTTATTTTTATTTTTTAAGGGGTTCGCTAAAGGGGTTAACTAATGGGACAGTTTTATAGGGCAGGTCATTACGGACGCGGCGATACCAAATATGTGTACTTTTATTGTTTTTTTTTTTTTATTTTCAAAAAATGGATTTATTGGGGAATATTTTTTTTTTTTTTTACTAATTTATTTAGCGATTTTTTTTAAATTATTGTTAACACTTTTTTTTTTTTTTTTTTTTTTACTTTATTACCTTGTCCCAGGTGGGACATCACTGTCCTGTGACAGATCGCTGATCTGTCACATCACAGATCACTGTGACAGATCAGCGATCTGACACAGGCACTGCAGAAGGCTTCCTCATGCCTGCGCTTTGCAGGCACTGAGGAAGCCAGCTTCCGCAGGCCCCCGAAGGCCCCCGTCGCCATCTTGGATTCGGGGGCCTGGAGGATAGGAGCCCCCCGCAGCAGCGCTGCACATTGCGCTGCCGTGGGGGGCTCAGGGAAGCACGGAGGGAGCCCCCTCCCTGCCGATGCTTCCCTTTAACCCCCGGTACACCGCGATCGCGTTTGATCGCGGTGTGCAAGGGGTTAACGTGTCGGGGGGCGGTCCGTGACCGCCCCTGACACATTGTGCCGGGTGTCAGCTATGATAATTAGCTGACACTCGGCCGCGATCAGCGGCGCTCACCACGTGGGCGCCGCTGATCGCGATGACGTAATATTCCGTCCATGGTAATTAGGTCCATGGTCGCATGGACGGAATATTACGTCAATTGTAGGTAAGGGGTTAAAATCAGGATAAAACAAATAAAGCCATAAAATTAGTATATAAAAAGTCAAAACAATCACAAACTTAAAAAGGAAATACAGCTGTAGGTAATAAAAATATTCAAAGAGATAAAAAAGAGACAAAGATAACCAGCGGGCCTCAACTAGTTTTTTCAATTGTGAGATTTAACCCCTCAGGGGTTAGAGTGCCAAGGTTAAAGATCCCAAAACTCTCTCTTCTAATGAGATTAGTATACCAATCTGTCACGTCATCCCGAATGTGATCTATAATGGTGAGTTTTAATGAATTCAGATTTTTATTATGTACTAAAAGAAAATGTTTAGACAGACTATGCAATAAAAATCCGTTCTTAATATTATGGCGATGTTTATTAGGTCTGTTATGAATGGCCTGGATGGTTCTACCCACGTATTGTAACCCACAGTCACACTCGATAAGATAAATAACATAGCTGGACTGACAGGTGACATGGCAATTGATTTTAAAAGTAGTTCCAGTCGTACGAGATTTAAAATGTTGTACCCCATTCAAAATGGAAGTACAATAGAGGCATTTTGGGGCCCTACAGGCAAAGCAACCTGGATTAGGCGAACCCTGGGAAGTGGAGAGGGATGGCTGCCTCACAGAAATATTGCTGGGAGCCACAAGATTCCGAAGGGTTCTATTTTTCCTTAAAATGGTGATACGTTGAGTCGGTAAGTGTCCTGACAAGATCGGATCACCCTTTAAAATAAACCAATACTTCTTGAGCAAATGTCGTATATAGGTATGGGATTTATTAAAAGTGGTGGTAAGGCTCAACTTCACAGAATCGGAAGATTCGACCTTCTCTTGTGGGTCAATTCTGTTTTTACTTCTGTTTTTAATTCTCTCAATACAGCTTTTTTGTGTGAAACTACTGGTTCTAGTGCAAGCATCTTGCAATAGTTTCTTGGGATAACCCTTATTTATAAATCGATCTTCCAGGATCTTGGCCTCTTTTATAAAGTCGGTGTACAGATCTTGCCGACCCTCCAGCATTGCCCATAGGGGATGTTAGAGATCCATTTTGGGCGATAGCGACTAGAGAAGCTTAGATAACTATTGACGTCCACTTTTTTAAAATGAGTGGAAGTGGAGATTTGGCCATGATGATCAACGTTAATTAAGAGATCCAGAAATTGAATTTGTGTGTTGGATATGTTGGAGGAGAATTTCAAACCCCATTTATTCAAATTCAAAGATTGAGTGAAAGCGTGTGCTTCTGACTCGGTACCGGTCCATATTATAAAAAAAAATCATCGATGAAACGTCGATACACAGCTATCTTACCAACCGCCAGTGGGGACTGCACAATGAAACTGGACTCGAAAGCCCCCATAAACAGGTGGGCATAACTGGGGGAAAATCTCGTCCCCATCGCGCAGCCCTCACCTGGCGGTAACACGTGTTCTCAAAAGAAAAAACATTATGGCCTTCTTTAAAAAATCTTTCTGTAAATGGGGTAAAAGGTTATTAGTCAAGATAAAATATTTCCAAGTTTAAATTACCATTCTTTTATTTTTTACCCAAGATCCACAAGGATCAAAAAACCCTCCTGGCCGTCCTATTATTTCAGGGATTAAGGCCATTACTTGTAATCTCTCTCATTATATAGATCTGTTACTACAAAAATGTTTCAAACCTGGCCTCATTTTTAAAGGATTCATCCCATCTGATTGACCTCCTTTTGTCTCTACCTAATATGGCTAACTGCTTTCTACTAACCCTTGATGTTCAGGCCCTATTTACCAACATTCCTAATGATTTGGGGGTGAAGGCGGTTCAACAGTTTCTCTTGACTGATAACCTTTTACCCCATTTACAGAAAGATTTTTTGAAGGCCATAATGTTTGTCCTCAATAATAATGTTTTTTCTTTTGAGAACACGTGTTACCGCCATGTGAGGGGTTGCGCAATGGGGACAAGATTTGCCCCCAGTTATGCCAATCTGTTTATGGGGGCTTTTGAGTCCAGTTTCATCGGGCAGTCCCCACTGGCGGTTGGTAAGTTAGCTACAGTTAGGTCCATATATATTTGGACAGAGACAACATTTTTCTAATTTTTGATTCTAGTCATTACCACAATGAATTTTAAACAAAACAATTCAGATGCAGTTGAAGTTCAGACTTTCAGCTTTCATTTTAGGGTATCCACATTAAAATTGGATGAAGGGTTTAGGAGTTTCAGTTCCTTAACATGTGCCACCCTGTTTTTAAAGGGACCAAAAGTAATTGCACAATTGACTCCAAGGCTATTTCATGAACAGGTGTGGGCAATCCCTTCGTTATGCCATTCTCAATTAAGCAGATAAAAGGCCTGGAGTTGATTTGAGGTGTGGTGCTTGCATTTGGAAGATTTTGCTGTGAAGGAAACATGCGATCAAAGGAGCTCTCCATGCAGGTGAAACAAGCCATCCTTAAGCTGCAAAAACAGAAAAAACCTATCCGAGAAATTGCTACAACAGTAGGAGTGGCAAAATCTACAGTTTGGTACATCCTGAGAAAGAAAGAAAGCACTGGTGAACTCATCAATGCAAAAAGACCTGGGCGCCCATGGAAGACAACAGTGGTGGATGATCGCAGAATATTCTCCATGATGAAGAGAAACCCCTTCACAAAAGCCAACCAAGTGAACAACACTCCAGGAGGTAGGCGTATCAATATCCAAATCTACCATAAAGGGAAGACTGCATGAAACTAAATACAGAGGGTTCACTGCACGGTGCAAGCCACTCATAAGCATCAAGAATAAAAAGGCTAGACTGGACCTTGCTAAAAATCATCTAAAAAAGCCAGCACAGTTTTCTTTGGACAGATGAAACAAAGATCAACCTCTACCAGAATGATGGAAAGAGAAAAGTATGGCGAAGGCATGGTACAGCTCATGATCCAAAGCATACCACATCATCTGTAAAACACAGCGGAGGCAGTGTGATGGCTTGGGCATGCATGGCTACCAGTGGCACTGGGTCACTAGTGTTTACTGATGATATGACACAGGACAGAAGCAACCAAATGAATTCTGAGGTATTCAGAGCCATACCGTGTGCTCAGATCCAGCCAAATGCAGCCAAACTGATTGGTCGTCATTTCATACTACAGATGGACAATGACCCAAAACATAAAACCAAAGCAACCCAGGAGTTTATTAAAGCAAAGAAGTGGAATATTCTTGAATGGCCAAGTCACCTGATCTCAACCCAATTGAGCATGCATTTCACTTGTTAAAGACTAAACTTCAGACAGAAAGGCCCACAAACAAACAGCAACTGAAAATCACCGCAGTGAAGGCCTGGCAGAGCATCAAAAAGGAGGAAACACAGCGTCTGGTGATGTCCATGAGTTCAAGACTTCAGGCAGTCATTGCCAACAAAGGGTTTTCAACCAAGTACTAGGAATGAACATTTTATTTACAATTATTTAATCTGTTCAATTACTTTTGGTCCCTTTAAAAACAGGGTGGCACATGTTATGGAGCTGAAACTCCGAAACCCTTCATCCAATTTTAATGTGGATACCCTCAAATGAAAGCTGAAAGTCTGAACTTCAACTGCATCTGAATTGTTTTGTTTAAAATTCATTGTGGTAATGTCTAGAACCAAAATTAGAAAAATGTCTCTGTCCAAATATATATGGACCTAACTGTGTGTATCGACGTTTCATCGATGATCTTTTTTATAATATGGACCAGTACAGAGTCAGAAGCACACGCTTTCACTCAATCTTTGAATTTGAATAATTGGGGTTTGAAATTCTCCTCCAACGTACAAATTCAATTTCTGGATCTCTTGATTAACGTTGATCATCATGGCCGAATCTCCACTTCCACGCATTTTAAAAAAGTGGACGTCAATAGTTATCTAAGCTTTTCTAGTGGCCATCTCCCAAAATGGATCTCTAACATCCCCTATGGGCAATACTGGAGGGTCCGCAAGAACTGTATCAGTGACACAGACTTTATAAAAGAGGCCAAGATCCTGGAAGATCGATTAATAAATAAGGGTTATTGTTAGCGTGGGTGGTCTGGAGCCGGAAACTCCAGGAGTGGACCCTCTGGGCCGTGGCACCGAGGGGCCCCAGGCGAGCTGCCAGGTGAAACCGATCCCTATACAGGGACCGTTAGGAGCAGGCCCAGGAGTTCGAGTACCACGGTAGCCGGTACCGAGAGGGGCGGCTCAGGATGGACTGGAGTAGGACTGTGGGACTGAAGTGTAGATGACAGAACAGAGCTGGAATACAGGAGACAGGAGTGGAGTAGGACTGTAGAGTGGAACGTGGAGGGACTGAAGGGTAGATGACAGGACAGCTGGAGCCAGGAGACAGGAATGGAGTAAGACAGTAGACTGGAACGTGGAGGGATGTGTTATGAATGGGTCATCGAGGAGAAAAAAAAACAAAACAAGCTAAGCCACAGAAAACCAGAGAAGTTGGTAACTATGCAGATTGCAGATCCCTGATCTTACCACACAACTAGCAGTAGCCGTGGAGCGTGCCTATGATGTTCCTAGACGCCTCGTCACGGCCGGAGGACTACATAAACCTAAAGCAAGAAAAGGGAAAACTAACTGCCCCAGAGCAGACCCCAAAGGAATAGACAGCCCCCACACATGTATTGACAGTGAAACAAGATGAAAACACAAACACAGGCAGAAAAATAGGCTGAGCAAATGATGGGGTCCAAACTAACTAGACAGGAAAGGAAAGGCAAGTCTCTGTCTGCAACCTGCAAAAAACCCTACAAAAATAATGTCCAACACTTCTGATAGCAAAATTAAGCCTGAAGTCACTAGACTTCTCCCACTATATCAGCACTCTGGAATATTCTGAGACAGAGCAAAAAGAGACCGAACTAGTAAGGGACAAAAAGCCAATTGGAAAAATACTGATAAATAAGAGTGGAAATTCAGCTCAGCCCCCAGCCGGGGCTGGTAGACCACACAAAAAACTGAATAGACCAACAAAATCAAGTGTCAACATTAGCAGAAAAACTTAGCTTTAGATGACTGGTACAGAGCTGAAAACCAAGAGATGACAAGCCAGAAGGAATCACCAGCAATTGAATAGGGCGTCGGCTGTCTTAAATCCAATATGAGAATCCTGAGATCCAATCGTCATCCTCATTCTCAGGTGGCAGATCTCCACCGATCAAACCAGCCACACCACCTCCCGTCACCACCAGAGGGAGTCCATAAGGGGAACTCACAACTGGTGAACCAGAGAATGAACTCACAACAGTACCCCCCTTGAGGAGGGGTCACCGAACCCTCATCCACACCACCAGGCTGATCAGGATGGGCCCGGTGAAAAGCACGAACCAATCTATTGGCATGAATATCAGGCAGAGACCCAAGAATTATCCTCCTGACCATAACCCTTCCATTTGACCAAATACTGGAGTATCCGTCTAACCAAACGAGAATCCAATATTTTCTCTACCTCATATTCCACATTGCCTTTGACTAACACAGGGTCAGGAGGTGCTGCCATAGGAACCACTAGCTCAACAAACCTCTTCAACAGAGATTTGTGAAATACGTTATGGATCTTGAACGTAACTGGAAGAGCCAATCGAAACGAAACAGGATTAAGAATTTCCAAAATCTTATAAGGACCAATAAATCTTGGCTTAAATTTAGGAGATGCAACCTTCATAGGAATATTCTTAGACGACAACCAAACCATATCACCCACTTTAAACCGGGGACCAATGGTCCTATGCCGGTTGGAAAATCGCTGGGCCTTTTCCTGAGAGAGTGACAACTTATCCACCACTTGGTCCCATATTTGCTGCATTCTCTTAACCACAGTGTCCACACCTGGGCAGGACGAAGATTCCACTTGCCCTGAAGAAAATCGAGGATGAAACCCAAAATTACAGAAAAAGGGTGACTTCAAAGTGGCAGAACTAGCTCTATTGTTCAGTGTGAATTCGGCCAAGGGCAAAAATGAGACCCAATCATCCTGATCAGCAGATATAAAACATCTCAAATAAGACTCCAAGGTCTGGTTTGTTCTCTGTCTGTCCATTGGTCTGGGGATGAAACCCGGAGGAGAAGGATAACTGAATTCCCAGATTGGAACAAAAGGCTTTCCAGAATCTGGAAACAAACTGGACTCCTCTGTCGGACACAATGTTCTCAGGAATCCCATGTAACCGAACCACCTGTTGTAAAAACAAGGGCACCAACTCAGCGGAAGATGGCAACTTTGGGAGTGGTACAAGATGGACCATCTTCGAAAATCTATCACGAATCACCCAGATAAGTCATTCTCTGAGAGACCGGAAGATCAGAAATAAAATCCATTGAGATATGGGTCCATGGCCCTTGCCGGTCATCAGCAACCCACTAGAACGAGAACAGGGTTTAGACCGAGAACAAGTCCCACAGGACTGTACAAAATTCATGACGTCACGAGGTAAGGCAGGCCACCAAAAGGGCCGACTCACCAAATCTCTGGTACCAAAAATACCTGGATGACCAGCCAATGCGGAGCAATGAATTTCAGACATCACTCTCTTTCTCCACTGGTCAGGAACATACAACTTTCCCATAGGGCAACGCTCTGGTTTATCCTCCTGAAATTCCTCCAAGGCGCGTCTCAAAACGGGCGAAATGGCAGAAAGAACTACCCCCTCACCTAGGATAGTAGTAGGCTCAGTCCCACTAAGAGAATCGGCAAAGAAACTCCTAGAAAGGGCGTCTGCCTTAACATTCTTAGTGCCCGGAAGAAAAGAGACCACAAAATTAAAACGCGTGAAAAACAAGGCCCACCTAGCCTGTCTAGGATTCAAGCGTTTTGCCGACTCCAGATAAATCAAATTCTTGTGATCGGTGAGGACCACAACTTGATGTCTAGCTCCCTCCAACCAATGTCTCCACTCCTCAAATGCCCACTTCATGGCCAACAATTCCCGATTCCCCATGTCATAGTTGCGTTCAGATGGGGAGAACTTTCGAGAAAAGAAGGCACAGGGATTCATCTTAGAAGTCACAGGGTCTTTTTGGGACAAAACAGCTCCTGCACCAATCTCAGAAGCATCTACCTCCACCTGAAATGGAAGTGAGACATCAGGTTGCCGTAAAACTGGAGCTGAAGTAAATCTCTGCTTAAGCTCCTGAAATGCTGAGATAGCCTCAGGAGACCAATTCAGCACATCAGTGCCCTTCTTGGTCAGATCAGTCAGTGGTTTGACAATACCAGAAAATTACCTATAAATTTACGATAGAAATTAGCAAAACCCAAAAACTTCTGGAGGGCCTTCAAAGAAGTAGGCTGAACCCAATCATAAATGGCCTGTACCTTGGCCGGGTCCATTTCAATAGTCGATGGAGATAAGATAAATCCCGAAAATGAAATCCTCTGTACTGGGGATCTCCGCGCAGCAAAGAGATGACAATTTTAACCTGCTGCAAGTCACTGTCTTCAACCTGCAAAAAACCCTACAAAAATAATGTCCAACACTTCTGATAGCAAAATTAACCCTGAAGTCACTAGACTTCTCCCACTATATCAGCACTCTGGAATATTCTGAGACAGAGCAAAAAGAGACCGAACTAGTAAGGGACAAAATGCCAATTGGCAAAATACTGATAAATAGGAGTGGAAATTCAGCTCAGCCCCCAGCTGGGGCTGGCAGACCACACAAAAAATTGAATAGACCAATAAAATCAAGTGTGAACATTAGCAGAAAAACTTAGCTTTAGATGACTGGAACAGAGCTGAAAACCAAGAGCTGACAAGCCAGAAGGAATCACCAGCAACTGAATAGGGCGTCGGCTGTCTTAAATCCAATCTGAGACTCCTGAGATCCAATCGTCATCCTCATTCTCAGGTGGCAGATCTCCACCGATCAAACCAGCCGCACCACCTCCCGTCACCACCAGAGGGAGTCCATAAGGGGAACTCACAACTGGTGAACCAGAGAATGAACTCACAACAGGGATGGCTGGAACAGGAACATGGGAGAAAGGGTTAGAGGATGATGGAAGGACTGGAGCTGAATGGAACAGGAACACCGGAGGCAGGACTGGAGTAGGACGGAAGGACTGGAACAGGATGGAACAGGAACACCGGAGGCAGGACTGGAGTAGGACGGCAGGACTGGAGCAGGATGCAACAGGAACACTGGAGGCAGGACTGGAGTAGGATGCAACAGGAACACCGGAGGCAGGACTGGAGTAGGATGGAACAGGAACACCGGAGGCAGGACTGGAGTAGGACGGCAGGACTGGAGCAGGATGGAACAGGAACACCGGAGGCAGGACTGGAGTAGGATGGAACAGGAACACCGGAGGCAGGACTGGAGCAGGATGGAACAGGAACACTAGAGGCGGGACTGCAGAAGACAGCAGGGAACACGGATAGCAGGACTGAGAGGCTGCTGCAGGAAACAGGCGAGAACGGGAATGCAGGACTGCAGAGAGCACACGATGAAGCGAGGCCCAGTGTGCTAGGAAACACAACGATCAGGCACCTCCTTCAGGGGGAAGCGGCCTGATATGCTCCTGTCTGGTCTGCCATTGGTCAGGGAGGTGCTTTCGGGTCAGGGCATAGCCGGAGCACAAGAAGCAGTAAGGAGGCATGGCCGTGGCCTATGGCGCATGCGCATTGCATGCAGACGCGGCCGGCCGGGAGCTTGTCAGTGGTGACCTCCGTGGATATCGGGCGGCGGGGACCTGTGGCGTGGGAGCGGTGGCCGGGTGAGTATGCAGAGACGGCGTGACAGTTATCCCAAGAAACTATTGCAAGATGCTTTCACTAGAACCAGTAGTTTCACACAAAAAAGCTGTATTGAGAGAATTAAAAACAGAAGTAAAAACAGAATTGACCCACAAGAGAAGGTCGAATCTTCCGATTTTGTGAAGTGGAGCCTTACCACCACTTTTAATAAATCCCTTATACGACATCTACTCAAGAAGTATTGGTTTATTTTAAAGGGTGATCCGATCTTGTCAGGACACTTACCGACTCAACATATCACATTTTCAGGAAAAATAGAACTCTTCAGAATCTTGTGGCTCCCAGCAATACTTCTGTGAGGCAGCCATCCCTCTCCACTTCCCAGGGTTCGCCTAATCCAGGTTGCTTTTCCTGTAGGGCCTCAAAATGCCTCTGTTGTACTTTCATTTTGAATGGCGTACAACATTTTAAATCTCTTAAAAACACATGTGACATGCACAAATGTGAACAAGTCGGTCGGACAGTGTTCACACAACCCCCTGACTGAAACACAAAAAAAAAGCACAGAATAACAAATGTGCAAAAATACCCTGCAGTAAAAAATATGACAATAATCAGCAAGTGCTGGTAAAAAGATGACAACAAATACAGGGTATTTAGTCGATACTTTTTTTGCAAAAAAGTGTATACCAAGCCACTCCACCTCGTCAAGGTAACCCTTAATGGAGCAGTCCCTATCTAATGTATTTAAAACCTGAACATATGAACAGTGTCTAAATGAACAGGATTAAGACAGGTGCTTCCTAGTATGGGCACGTGGTGTAAGATGGCTCTTTATGTGCATGTCACACAAGAGAGGGGTGGGGTCTCTCAAACCATGCATAAGCAAGGAAAAAAAGGGATTAAAAACACATGAGACATGCACAAATGTGAACAAGTCGGTCGGACAGTGTTCACACCACCCACTGACTGAAACACAAAAAGAAAGCACAGAATGACAAATGTGCAGAAATACCCTGCAGTAACAAATATGACAGTAATCAGCAAGTGCTGGTAAAAAGATGACAACAAATACAGGGTATTTAGTCGATACATTTTTTTTGCAAAAAAGTGTATACCAAGCCACTCCACCTCGTCAAGGTAACCCTTAATGGAGCAGTCCCTATCTAATGTATTTAAAACCTGAACATATGAACAGTGTCTAAATGAACAGGATTAAGACAGGAGCTTCCTAGTATGGGCACGTGGTGTAAGAGGGTTACCTTGACGAGGTGGAGTCGCTTGGTATACAATTTTTTGCAAAAAAAAAAGTATCGACTAAATACCCTTTATTTGTTGTCATCTTTTTACCAGCACTTGCTGATTATTGTCATATTTTTTACTGCAGGGTATTTTTGCACATTTGTTATTCTGTGCTTTCTTTTTGTGTAACATTTTAAATCTCGTACGACTGGAACTACTTTTAAAATCAATTGCCATGTCACCTGTCAGTCCAGCTATGTTATTTATCTTATCAAGTGTGACAGTGGGTTAGAATACTTGGGTAGAACTATCCAGGCCATGCATAACATACTTAATAACCATCGCCATAATATTAAGAACGGATTTTTATAGCATAGTCTGTCTAAACATTTTCTTTTAGTACATAATAAAAATCCGAATTCATTAAAACTCACCATTATAGATCATATTCGGGATGGCGTGACAGATCGGTATACTAATCTCATTAGAAGAGAGAGTTTTTGGATCTTTAACCTTGGCACTCTAACCCCTGAGGGGTTAAATCTCACAATTGAAAAAACTAGTTGAGACCCGCTGGTTATCTATATGTCTCTTTTTTATCTCTTTGAATATTTTTATTACGTACAGCTGTATTTCCTTTTTAAGCTTATTGTGATTGTTTTGACTTTTTATATACTAATTTTATGGCTTTATTTGTTTTATCCTGATTTTAAAATGTATGATGTCATTAATTGCCCACTGCCCCTCATTGGTCACTATTCCTTTAAATATTTGTTCCCTGTCTAATGTTTGTACACTGCCACCTGAGGAAGACCGCTTCTGTCTGTCGAAATGCGTTGTGGATATTTAATAAAGGTCTGTAATTTTGTACTTCTAGCACCCTTCCAGTGTGTGCACTCCTTTAGACCGGGTTCATTTCTAGCTGTGCAATTTTTTTTTTCCTCTGAGGTTCCCGGCTGGAGCTGCACCTTTTCCTTAATCACGCCTGGCTGACGCTCCTTTTTGGACTGTCTCATTTATTGCCTGTACTTTCACATATGGGGTAGCTGCATACTCAAAAAAAAATTGAACAACAAATGGTATGCTACAATTTCTCCTGTTACACTTGTGAAAGTGCAATATTTGGGGCTAAATACATTTTTGTGAGGAAAATGTGATTTTTTTTATTTTATTTTCACGGTTCTACCTTACAAACTTCTGTGAAGCACCTGGGGGTTCAAGGTGCTCACCACACATCTAAATACCTTCCTTGAGGGGTCTAGTTTCAAAAATAGTTTAACTTGTGGGGTTTCCACTGTTCAGGCACATAAGGGGCTTTCCAACCGTAACATGGCGTACGCTAATTATTCCAGCAAATTTTACATTCAAAAAGTCAAATGGCTCTCCTTGCCTTCCGAGCCCTGCCTTGTGTCCAAACCGTGGTTTTCCTTTGCATATGGGATATCTGTATGCTCAGCAAAAATTTCACAACACATTTTGGTGTCCATTTTTTCCTGTTACCCATGCAAAAATTTAAAAAATGTGGTTTGAAGGTAAAATTTTTGTGACAAAAAGTTAAATGTTCATTTTTTTCTTACTCATTCCAAAAACTTCTGTGAAGCACCTGAAGGGTTAATACATTTTCTTAAATGTGGTTTGGAACACTCGAGGCGGGAAGTTTTTAGAATGATGTCACTTTTGGGTATTTTCTGTCATATAGGCCCCCAAAGTCACTTCAACTGTGATGTGGTCCAAAAAAAATGGTTTTGTAAATTTTGTTGTAAAAATGAGAAATTGTTGGTCAACTTTTAACCCTTAGAACTTCCTACCAAAAAAATTGTTAAAAATATAAATATTAATGATTTTGTGTGATATAAGGGGCATAAAAATTAAAAGTTAGAAAACAGCAAAATCTTATCTTAAGCCTATGTCCCATCCCCTAATAATGCTGATAGAGCAATGAAACATGTTGTGGGGTGTCACGGGTCCTTCTCCGATACCACACAATCAACAGAGCGGGGGAAGTGTGAACAATCCCAAGACCTTTATTATAGGCAAAACTAAAAGGTCCATAAACAATCCACCACACTGAGGATATAATAGTCCAGAACACGAATGAAGTTCAGTAACAGCATATATGTCCAAGGAGATGAGAGTCCAATAATCCAGCAGACAGGATAAAATTCATCCATATGCTTCCCCTTCTCTCTGACGTGCTGTCTTAACACGATCATCACCACACAGCGTCTGACTTTACCAGTTCCTGTCCTCCCAGCCCCCTCCTTATGTCCAGGGGTAGTCAGACAGGTTGGGGAGGTTTTCTGGCATCCCAGACCTGACAAAGTTGCCTTGGGGATTAAGGCACTACAGGGGGTTCAACAAGAGACATAGATACAGTCAGGCTGCGGACAGTGAGCTAATTCAATTGCCAGAGTTTTGGAAGGTAATTGAGACTGTAGACAATATGGGGAATACACGGAATGATACAGTGCAATATGAGAACACTATGGAAATCCGTAAAATATAAATAGATACAAAATAATACCCACATAACATATCACACCATCACAACCTCTCCCCCCTCATAAGTGAGCACGCCATGAGGTCTACACAGACCCCTGGCATGCTCACTTTAGTCCACATTGCTCAGTTTATAGTTCCTTGTACACTGGCAGGGGTAGGTTGGCCTGGGGAGCCTATGGTTCTTCTTGTCCAGACAGTCCATCGGCGTTCTGGTGTTGGCTTCCCTGCTTGTATTGGATGGAGAAGCTGTAGTGTTATAAGGATAAGCTCCACCGCAGCAATCTTCCATTGTCCCCCGATACGTGGTTCAGCCATGTGAGGGGGTTGTGGTCTGTAACAATTGTAAAGTCTCTGACATACAAGTATGGCTGCAATTTTTTTTTTTGCGCCTATACAATGGCAAGGCACTCCTTTTCAGTAGTGGCATAGGCAACTTCCTGATCCAGTAGTTTCCGACTGGCAAAAGCAACAGGATGTTCTTCTCTGGCGGCGCTCACTTAGCTAATTACTGCCCCAATCCCAAAGGTGGATGCATCTGTCTGCATGAGGAACCTGCGCTTATATTCAGGGGCAGCCAAGACAGGAGCAGTGATGAGGGCGGTCTTTTTAACGCTGAAAAGGCATCCTCGCATGCAGTCGTCCACGTCACATCCCGAGGTTTGTTCTTGCGGGTCAGGTCGGTTAGGGGCTTCACCAAGGTGCTGAAATTAGAAACGAATTTTCGATAGTAACCAGCAGTTCCTAAAAATGCAAGGACCTGCTTTTTAGTCTGGGGTCTACACCAGTTGCTAATGGCTTCCACCTTGGCAGGCTCAGGCCTTGGGGTCCTGCCCCCTACTCTATGCCCGAGGTACTGCACCTCAGCCATCCCTATTTGGCGCTTATCAGGGTGAATGGTCAGTCCTGCAGTAAGGATACAGTCTAGCACTATGCCCAAGTGTTTAAGATGTTCCTCCCAGTTGTGCTAAAAATGACAATGTCATCCAAGTAAGCACAGGTAATGTCCTGACATTGACTGTTAGAACAATCTACCAGTCTCTGGGAAGTAGCAGGGGCAGTTTTCATCCCAAAGGGCATTCCCAGAAACTCAAAAAGCCCAAATGGAGTAATGAAGGCTGAGCGATCCCGAGCGTCCTCCGTTAGGGGTATCTGCCAGTACCCCTTGCTCAAGTCTAACGTGGTCACAAATTGGGCACTGGCTAGATGATCCAATAGATCAACAATCCTGGGCATGGGGTAATCATCACTCTTGGTGCATCATTTAATCGTCAGTAATCAACGCAGAATAGTGTTGTACCATCCTTCTTGGAGACCAGGACGACAGGAAAGGCCCAAGAAATGTGAGATGGCTGAACAACTCCCAGTCATTTCATCTTCTCCAGTTTGTCCTTTATCATGCCTTGAACAGCCTCTGGAACCCGGTAGGCAGCCTGCTGGATGGGGCATTGTCCAGGGATTTCCACATGGTGGCTGATGTGAGTAGTCTTCCCCGGCTTTGAAGAGAAAGCATCAGCTCTCAGCCTTAATACGGCGAAAATATTGTCCTTTCGTATATACAATAAATGGGAGCCCAGGGGCACTTGTTCCAGTGATCCTCCCGCTTGGGCGGCATGGAGAAGATCGGGGAGACACTCGTCGTCGGCAGTATCACAAGGGGGGGTGGCAGACGGCTAGAACAGGCAGAGATCTGTCATGGTATTCTTTCAGCATGTTAATGTGGACAGTTTTCTGTCGTCGACCACTAGAGTCCAGGGCAATAACGTAGTTAGTGTCATTAATTTTCTTGACAACCTGATAAGGGCCTTCCCACTCTGCTTGAAGCCAGTGTTATAATCCCGATTCCGCTGTGAGTCAGTGGTTTAGTAAGCCTCCGCTATGCTTCCGTTCAGGAGTCCCACTAACAAACGCATCCAGCCAGAGTGGGGCACCTCCATTACAGCACACTTCTGCTCAAAGTTCTTGAAGAACCCCTCCACATCTCCAGAAGCCTCATCAAATGGCTTAAACTCCATCCGGGTGATCCGTACAGGCTCCCGGATTGTTGGGTTTACACTCCACATCGCATTACTCCCTTTCAAGCTCCATTGCTTCTTGTCTCCGCTGTGCCCGGCGGGCAGCCTCTTCCTTATACTCCTGAGAGGCGCCGGGGCCCAGAACTGACATCTCTTCTTCGTACCACACCAACCACTGGCTTTTTGGGGTGGAGAAGCCTGGCTCCAGTGCTTGTCCTTCCGCCATCTGGGAGGAGGTGGTCGGGCTAGCACCCACCAGTAGGTCAATTAAGGCTTCTTTAGTCAGTCCCTGGTAGTTCAGGTCTCTGTCTCTCTCCTGTAAACTGGATACAGCCAAATTTCTGTACTCCCTCTGTGGGTGGTTCTCCATTGGGTTACATTCTGTTGATCCCACTGCTGCCACCAGTTGTCCTGGGTCCTTCTCCGATACCACACAATAAACAGAGCATGGGAAGTGTCAACAATCCCAAGACCTTTATTAAAGGCAAAACTAAAAGGTCCATAAACAATCCACCACACTGAGGATACAATAGTCCAGAATACGAATGCACCTCAGAAACAGGAGATGAGAGTCCAATAATCCAGCAGACAGAGGATGAAATTGGTCCATATGCATCCCCTTCTGTCTGACGTGCCATCTTCACACGATCATCACCACACAGTGTCTGACTTGACCAGCTCCTGTCCTCCCAGCCCCCTCCTTATATCCAGGGGTAGTCAGACAGGTTGGGGTGGTTTTCAGGCCTCCCAGACCTGACAAAGGTGCCTTGGGGATCAAGGCACTACAAAAGGCATAGATACAGTTAGGCTGCAGACAGTAAGTGAGCTAATTCAATTATCAGAGTTTTGGAAAGTAATTGAGACTCTAGACAATATGGGGAATACACGGAATGATACAGGGCAACAACAGAACACTATGGAAATCTGTAAAATATAAATAGACACAAAATTATACCCACATAACATATCACACCATCACAGGGGGATGCTGCTGCTAAAATTTGTTGTCCTATTCTGCCAACATGTATTAAACACTTAGAAAAACTCAAGGCAAGGTGCATATACAACATTTGTGGCTATAGAACATCATCTCAAGAAAATACCATCACCACCAAATGTGCACCCATGGACAATGCAAAGGACAAATTGGGAAATTAAAATAATGAATGAACAAAAAACTGAAGTATGTCCGATAATTCAATATATAAAATCAACATTTTATTGAGAAAATACAAAATCATATGGTGGAAAACAGTTACCAGAAATTGGGGGCACAACACTGTCATGATCTGCTGAGTTTGTGGGATCAGGTAGTTTAGAGGTTAATCTGGACAGCCTCACTCTGAGATTCTGGGAGGCTTTTTATAGCCTCATTGTGGGCTCACTCCTTGTCGCTTATACACAGACCCTTGGCCGAGTGTGTGACCCTGGTGTGCTCAGTGACTGTGATACTTGGTGCTTGTTTGGTTTTGATCCAGTTCTGTCCCTGTTACAAGTTCTGCCTGTTCCTTTTGTACTGCTCTGCTATCTCCATGTATGACTCTTGCCTTTGACCTGACTACGCTCTGATTTACCCTCTTGTACTGCGTTGCTATCTCTGTATGATTCTTTGCTTACGTCTCACTATTCTCTGCTTGTCCCTCTGGTACTGCGCCGCCCTCTCTGTGTATGACCCCTCATTTGTCTGACCTGAGTTTCCCTAGCCTTTACTCCAGGATTCCTGTAATAGAATCCTACAGTCTTCTCCTACAGCAGGATGCTAAGCCACGCCCCCTGTGGTCACATGATCCTAGGTCCTTGTACTTCTAACTATCTTCAGTATCGCAGGTCCTGTTGTCTGAACTTTCCCTGCAGTTGCGGACCCCAGGCCCTCCCGTAGTCTGGGTGAGTTACCCTGCTCAGCCACGGCAGTCCGCCGGCGCTGACAGGATCCTGATAAACACAAGGCACAACAATGACTGCAAAGTACTATATCAGAGCGGCAAAGAAAAGATCATATTAAAATATGTTGTAAATACAAATTGATAAAGGTGCCATATATATATATATATATATATATATCACTAAAAAAGACAAATGGGATGCAATCAAAGAAAGTGGTGTGTGCAAAACATGAGGTATAATATATAAAGTAAAGTGCATGTGCATCTAAATCCAGACGGGGCAAGCCAGTGCAATAGCTAAAGCATCAGGTAATGGAAAAGAGAAGAGATGGTAGTATAAATACATATATTTATACAGCTGACCCACAGTCTCCGGACAAATACCTTTGAGCACACTTGCAGAGTCCCTAGGATGCACTCGGCCCCGACGCGCATTTCGGCATGTGCCTTCATCCCGGGTGCTATACACTTTATAAATACAAATTATCAGGAATACTACATAAAATATCTGCAGATTTTTGAGACTGATTAGGGACAAAACATTATACAGCCTTTGTATATACTTTACTTTAATTAGTAGAAATAAAAGTTAAATTTTATGGTCCACTAGTGTCACGCTCGCGCCTTGGCTGAATGGCACGAGCTGGGGAGTTGTGGCCCCACTGTGCCACAAACCAGACTACCCTGGAAGGGGCGTGACTACGACAGCTATCTCGGTCTTCACTGGAGCCTCTGATGGTGAGGTCAGGCTTGTGTGGCAGATAGCTGTCGGGTGCCACTTCAGGGTGGTGTCTGGCTGTGGCTGCTGATCCCACTCGGGGACAAGTCACTCGGACAGGTGCTATAGACAGGCAAGTAGGCACGGCTTGGAGACACAGAGCAAGCAGGCACGACTTGGAGAAACTGGGCAAGCTGGCGTGGCTTGTAGACACAGGACAGGCGGGCACGGCTAGAGACACAGGACAGGCGGGCACGGCTTGAGACACAGGACAGGCTGGAGTGGTATGACAAGGAACAGGTAGGGTCCTGTTCACACAGCAGGTACGGTTGTAGGCAGGAAGGAGTGGAGTAAGTTGGAACTGGTTAAGAACTGTTCACACAGGAGGTGCAGGTATGCATACAGGCAGGAGTGTGGAGTAGGCGGAGCTGCAGGAGTGGAGTAGGCGGAGCTTGTAAGAGTGCAAGGTAGATGAAGCTTGCAAGAGTGCAAGGTAGGTGAAGCTTGCAAGAGTGCAAGGTAGGTGGAGCTTGCAAGAGTATAAAGGCAAGAACAAAAACTATCAAAAGTCCAAAATGTTATGGAATTAGAAAATGTTTAATAAATACTTCAAATATAAGGGAGGGAAAGTCACCCACCACGCATGTGTTGGAAAACAGACACTGAGGAAAAAGTTGCACAGAAATATTACATGGGTACAGACCATAATCAATACAAATATGAGCAACACATAAAATAATTGTAGTGAAAACTGTCACAAGATTGCATGTCCTCAGTACATCATAACCGCCCACAAAGTGGGCTGCATATAGTCATATTACCCAACATATAGCATACCTCGAAGTGCACATAGGCCCCCCACAACCCAATTAATAAATAGTAGAGGTGTATACCTGAAGTGATGGTGAGAGCAGGGGCCAAGTCCTCAAGCGACACCCTCAGTGTCTGTTTTCCAACACATGCGTGGTGGGTGACTTTCCCTCCCTTATATTTGAAGTATTTATTAAACATTTTCTAATTCCATAACATTTTGGACTTTTGATCGTTTTTGTTCTTGCCTTTATGTTTATCAATTTGCGATTAGTCCCATAATGGTCCATGTTCATCAGTGCCATAGGCATAATTGAATAAGCATTTTGTGGGTATATATAT
Organism: Dendrobates tinctorius; assembly: GCF_039654945.1. Classification (NCBI taxonomy): domain Eukaryota; kingdom Metazoa; phylum Chordata; class Amphibia; order Anura; family Dendrobatidae; genus Dendrobates; species Dendrobates tinctorius. Next base: position 1,293,123 of record NW_027361851.1, read on the forward strand.
ATTTTGGATTTGATGTACTTCACGAGATATTTACAAGAGCTTGCAAGAGTGCAAGGTACAGACAGGGAGGACACAGGGAAAGACACAGCAGGGAAAGGAACCACAGACAAGGAGACTGACAGAGGTAAGACAGAGTTCAGACAGAGACACAGTACAAGACAAGGTACAGGGACCAAAGGATACAGGGACCAGGATATTCTGCCTCCTGGAGGGCGAGCAAAGTAGTACCAGGCAAGTACTCAAACAAAGGTAGGACAAGACAGGGACCAGGATAAGCGGGCGGGCACTCAGAGTGTACTAGAAATGCTAGAAGTAAAGCCTCAAGGAAGGCAAGACAAAGGACAGGGCCTGGCTTGATCAGTAGCAAGGAGCTAACTGAGTGCTGAGTGTAGACATTGCACAGGCAAGGGTTAGTGGGTGTGGCGACCCTATATAGTAAAGGGCTCCAGGTGATTGGTCAGGGACAGATTTGATCGCTGCACCCTGACTGCATAAGAAGCAGAGAGTTCAGGTGCCGCCCCCTATACACACAGTCAGGAAACATGGAGAGCAAGCAGGAAATCAAGAGGCATAGCGCATGGAGCTGGCAGCAGACAGAAATCACCGCATGACCTGGAGCAGTGAGTAAGTTGGTGTGCGGGGATGGGAGGTCATGCAGTGATGCCAGCAGGGTTGTTACATCTAGTGAGGGTTTACTAGGGAAATTATAAATTATATGGTGTATGTATGTGTGTGTATATATATATATATATATATATATATATATATAGTAGGGATTTGCTCTGGTAGGTAATGGCAGGGCTGCAGTAAAGAGGCAACACACAGGCTTAAAGTCTAATTTCAGTGGTTTAATGTCACTTTGCAAACAGCAGGTTAACAGAAAATAAGGGAAAAACATAAATGTACTCCAGCTTGGAGAACCACTGGTCCCAGACTCACCCCTTGCACGGGACGGGCTTAACTAAGCGGCTGCCAGGTCCGCGGCATCCGCCAGGTGCCATTCCCAGGGTTGTTGAGAGTCTTGCTGCAATAGTCCTGTAGCCCGGGGATCCTGTATATAAGTTCAGGCTAAGTCCAGCCAAGTTCCTGTAACTTCCAGACACACACTCACCATGTGCCAAATACCAACCTCCATTACATAGCCCATAACCCCTCCCACCGGTGAGGTAGACATCACATGGGCTGATCACGTGACCATGACATCATCGCAGGTCCTGTCTTTAGGGAAAAACCTGCCCAAACATTAATCTGCTGGGAGAAATGTATCTCCCATCCAGTCTTTACTGTACCACTATATATATATATATATATATATATATATATATATATATATATATATAATGTGGACAGTATGTGTAATAGGGTTATGAAGGGTGAGAATTATTAAACATGTTGTAAAATGAAACTGACTCAGTTGCCCTTAGCAACCAGTCAGATTCCACTTTTTATTCTTCACAGACTCTGGAAAATGAAAGGTGGAATCTGATTGGTTGCTAAGGGCAACTGAGTCAGTTTCACAGATCCAGTTTTTACAGATAAATCTCCCCCAAATTTGTTTTCTTTTCAGATAATTCAGATAACCCATAATGGCAATTAATTTAAATACAGGATTGGAAATCTCAAAATGCTGAAACAGAGCAAATTGGGTTGAAAAATTTGGTACTCAAGCCCCAAAGAGACAAACCATTTACTGCATTTGTGACAAATTCCATGCCACTGGCTCAATCCTTAATGCTCCAAAACTCCAAAACAGCCTGTACAGAAAATAATAAATAACTTGTTGCTGAAACATTTGTTCAGAGTCCAAAAAGTCCACCAGAAGAATTGGGAATTTCACAAGCTTCCATCATGCGAATTCTGAAATCTATTGGGTGGAAAGCTTATCGTCCACGTCTAATTCATGGTTTATTGGAGAATAATCCAGACAGGCGGCTGCAATTTAGTGAGATTATGCTTAACAAAATTAAAGAAAATCCAGTAATTTTAGATAACATTATGTGGAGTGATGAAGCTTCTTTCAAATTATCTGGCCATATTAACAGACATAATTGTATTTACTGGTATAATGAGAAAATGCATTTAACATTATAGCAACAACTAAATGAGCCTGGTGTCAATGTTTGGAATGGTATTTCAAGTTTTGCTGTTTTTGGACCATTTTTTTTTATGGAACAGTCACAGGAAATAAGTATCTCGAAATTCTAATGAATCAAGTTATTCCCCAGTTACAGCAACAGCCTAATTCAAATGATCTTTATTTCCAACAAGATGGGGCCCCTCCACATTATTCAAGAGTATTCCACGAGTATCTTGAGGAAACATTTCCTAATAAATGGATTGGCCGAAGAGGCCCACTAGGTTGGCCGGCACGTTCACCAGACTTGACCCCAATGGATTTTTTCTTTTGGGGAGTATGCAAGGACAAAGTTTATAGTCAAAAACCAAAAAGTGTCAGTGATTTGAAAAATTACATAAGAGATGCATTTCAAGAAATTAATACCCAAAGAGACTTGTGCAAAAATGTTTGTTGAAGCAAAAGAGGCAAACTTCAAAGCTGTGCAAATTGTGATGGAAAACAGTTTGAGCACCTCCATTGATAAAATTTAAGGGCTTTTATTATTATTGTTCAGAATAAAATTTAATTGTCAATGTATGCTTGTGTTAGTAAATATATTAACATAGTAACATAGTTTTGAAGGCTGAAGGAAGACCTTATGTCCATCTAGTTCAGCCTATTTTTAGTGCAGCTGTTCTGCATTGTTTATCCTGGGGAAGGCAAAAAACCCACAGAGTAGAAGCCAATTTTCTCCATAGGGAAAAAAATTCCTTCCCCTAAGCTGGGTCAACCATCTACCTATAATATTCTGTTATTCGTAACCTTCTATACTGTTACTCACAAGAAAAGCATCCATTCCTTTCTTAAATTCTTTCAGTGAGTTGGCCATCACCACTTCCTCAGGAAGAGAATTCCAGAGCCTCACTGCTCTTACTGTGAAGAACCCTCTTCTATGCTGGTGCAGAAATTGTCTTTCCTCCAAACGAAGAGAATGCCCCCTTGTTCTTGTCACAGTCCTTGGTACAAACAGTTCATTGGAGAGATCTCTGTATTGCCCTCTGATATACTTGTACATATATATTACGTCTCCCCTAAGTCTTCTCTTTTCTAAAGTAAATAGACCTAATTTTGATAACCTTTCTGGGTATTGCAGTGAACCAACTCCATTTATCATTTTAGTAGCCCGTCTTTGAACCCTTTCAAGTTCAGTAATGTCTTTCTTGAGCACCGGCGTCCAAAATTGCACACAATACTCCAAGTGTTGTCTGACGAGTGATTTGTACAGAGGGAGAATTATGTTTTCATCTCGTGTCCCCAGATCTCTTCTAATGCATCCCTTGACCCTATTTGCTTTGGTGGCAGCTGCCTGACACTGGGCACTCCAATTTAGCTTCTTATTGACTAAGATGCCTAAGTCTTTTTCCATGTCTGATTTCCCCAGCAGTTTCCCATTTAGTAAGTAATTGTAGCATCTGTTTCTCCTTCCCATGTGCATAACCTTACACTTATCTGTGTTAAACCTCATTTGCCATTTTCAGATAACCTTGTATGCGGCTTGATTCATACGTCCTTCACAAAGATTAACCAGCCCAATTCCAGCCTTGCTGAAGCATCCCCAGATCATCACTGATCCTCCACCAAATTTCACAGTGGGTGCAAGACACTGTGGCTTGTATGCCTCTCCAGGTCTCCGTCTAACCATTAGATGACCAGGTGTTGGGCAAAGCTGAAAATTAGACTCATCAGAGAAGATTACCTTACTCCAGTCCTCTATGGTCCAATCCTTATGGTCTTTGACAAACTTCAGACTGGCTCTCCTTTGCTTCTCATTGATGAAAGGCTTTTTTCTAGATTTACATGACCTGAGCCCTGTTCTTGATGTGCACTTCACCAAAATTGCCATTTGCCATAACTTTTGTAGGTCACTTGATGTAATCCTGTGGTTGCCGAGTGATATTCGAATAAGATGACGGTCATCCCAGTCTGTGGAGAGTCATTTTCGCCCTCTGTCGGTCTGTAGCCTTGTTGTTCCCAATGTCTGCTGCTTGACTTTGTTGTAATGAACTGACATCTAAGAAATTTTAAGGATGGAGGTAACATGACGCTCACTGTATCCCTCTGCTAGTAAAACCAGAATTGAGCCCTTCTTTTCCTCACCCAAGACTTTTCTTTTCAACTCCTTTGGCATGGTCAAAAGTTATTTTTCATTCCTATTACTTTTGGGATATTACTAGCACTTGTTTTGTCATCCAGCATCTCCTATTGCAAGAGGGTTTTGTATACTTTCCCTCCTTAAATAAGATTTGGTTCAGGTAATCACCT